>NC_056744.1:1765810490-1765817990 GCF_019279795.1 Protopterus annectens
GTATCATCTGATGCTTTTTATTAAATATCAGTTCAGATGTGGGTAACTGGCTGTGATTTTCAAGCTTGTGTTGAGGGTTTTGAAGTACTGTCAGCTGGTGAGCAGGTAACAAATCACTTATTTATTTAATTACCTTCCACGAATAGGCAGCAGATGTTGCTCCTGAATCCATATTGATAGAGCTTGGATTGTACATAATTACTTGTCCATTAAAATCTAGTTCAAATGGATTGAGCCTCTAAATTTTTGTTTGGGTGCATTGTATTAAATGCCACAGTGATGAGGAGAACCAAGGAGAATGAAGTGCCACGGTGATGAGGAGAACCAAGGAGAATGAAGTGCCACGGTGATGAGGAGAACCAAGGAGAATGAAGTGCCACGGTGATGAGGAGAACCAAGGAGAATGAAGTGCCACGGTGATGAGGAGAACCAAGGAGAATGAAGTGCCACGGTGATGAGGAGAACCAAGGAGAATGAAGTGCCACGGTGATGAGGAGAACCAAGGAGAATGAAGTGCCACGGTGATGAGGAGAACCAAGGAGAATGAAGTGCCACGGTGATGAGGAGAACCAAGGAGAATGAAGTGCCACGGTGATGAGGAGAACCAAGGAGAATGAAGTGCCACGGTGATGAGGAGAACCAAGGAGAATGAAGTGCCACGGTGATGAGGAGAACCAAGGAGAATGAAGTGCCACGGTGATGAGGAGAACCAAGGAGAATGAAGTGCCACGGTGATGAGGAGAACCAAGGAGAATGAAGTGCCACGGTGATGAGGAGAACCAAGGAGAATGAAGTGCCACGGTGATGAGGAGAACCAAGGAGAATGAAGTGCCACGGTGATGAGGAGAACCAAGGAGAATGAAGTGCCACGGTGATGAGGAGAACCAAGGAGAATGAAGTGCCACGGTGATGAGGAGAACCAAGGAGAATGAAGTGCCACGGTGATGAGGAGAACCAAGGAGAATGAAGTGCCACGGTGATGAGGAGAACCAAGGAGAATGAAGTGCCACGGTGATGAGGAGAACCAAGGAGAATGAAGTGCCATGGTGATGAGGAGAACCAAGGAGAATGAAGTGCCACGGTGATGAGGAGAACCAAAGGGAATGAAGTGCTAAGTAAACAGATGTCACTAACTGCTTATGTATATTGTGCATATGTATATACTGTTATTGGCCTTGTAATGCTACTGTATGGTATAGCCGTTTTATGAATGTCTGTACCATAATGCATTGGCAGTTGAGATGCTTAAATGTTAATATCGTATATGCTGAATTGCAAACTAATGCTGAGTCCTGACATTTCTGAGTGACCAGCATGATTTCTGGCAAAGAGGGACTGCTCATTTTATAGATGCTTAATTTTTGGGAAGGAGATGCCCTTTTGATACATACCTTAAGTATTTTGATGCCATCTTGTTTTTTTATCTTGGTTTTTTTCATATGTTTCATTTATCTTTGTAATATTGTTATGTAGTTATTCATTAAATAAAATGCATATGATATTTTGGACCCCGTTCAGCTACATTATGAACCACTAAGCAGAAGTTACACAGATGTTCAGTGAAAGTACTATGTATCGGCCACCACTCTTAGTTGTCAAGGTTTCCATCTACAACCTGGCTGTATTACCCATCTATCCATCCACAGCCCCTTTTTTCACATTGTTGTGCGTGGGGTAAGGCTGTCACAGTGACAAATCATCTAGGTCCAGGGTTCATATGCATGGTTAGCTCTGCCATGGAATCTGGCTCCTTGTTTGGTAATGTTTTGTTTTATTTATTTATTTATTTAATTTTAGTTAGTGTTTGTTAACCAGAGAAATGGAACAATCCAGAAAGGCACTTTTCTTTCAACCACATACTGGTTAGACAATTACACACACACACACACACACACACACACACACACACACACACACACACACACACACAGCAATAATTATATATAAAATAGGTATAATGGAAAATAACCAGATCGCATACAACATGCAAAGGCATATACATGTGTTATACACACATGACATTAATCATATGCAATAAGCATAGACTGGGGAATATCCAGATTATTAAGAATGTGCAAGGTTGCTTTTCTGCATTGAATATTAAGGTGATGAATTGCCTTTGAACACAGGTAAATGTAAGACGGATGATGTCATATAATATTCAGTTCACCATCTCCAGGTTGAACACTGTCTAAGATGAAATAAATGAGCAACAATTATTTAAACATTTTATATACTTTGTCATATGACTATATGTAAAGCTTAAATAAGGTTGTGTGTAGGAATGTAGAATAAAGTTTTGTTAAATTATGCGATTGCAGGATTTTGTATTCTTATCCCTTACCTTTTCAGCCTGATCCCTTTTGAGGGACTCCTGATTTAAACACATATATGACATTTTGTTAAACTGCTATATACTCCATTGCCTAGTAGGCCTCTTATTGTCTCTTTGTTAGTTAATTAAAGCACTTTTAAGCTAATTTAGAATGTTTGCTGAGCTGCAGTACAGTTGTAGCAGGTACTACAATAATTCGTGTGACTGACAAGATGCATAGCATATCATATGACATGTAAATGACATAATGTATGGCATGTGACTGGAATGACATATGACACATGACTGACCTGACTTATGGTACGTGTCTGACCTGAATTATGGCACGTGCCTCACCTGTGTGGCACATGACGTATGGCATGTCTGACTTGATGTATGGCGTGTGACATGACGTATGTCACAATGACAGAAAAAGGGGGCCTTAAAACCGCTTTTTAATAGAGTATACCCAGACACTAGCATTAATGTAGAAAGAGACAGGGCTGTTAAAGAATGCACATGTTCTTTTGTTACAAAATTTTCAGTCAATAATTTCAGCATTTATAACATACTGGTCAAAAACTGGCAGATTTTTCATGGACAAAGTGACATTTTAGAAAGATTAGGACCTACTGGCAGATTTTTCATGGACAAAGTGACATTTTAGAAAGATTAGGACCTACTGGCAGATTTTTCATGGACAAAGTGACATTTTAGAATGATTAGGACCTACTGGCAGATTTTTCATGGACAAAGTGACATTTTAGAAAGATTAGGACCTAAACCCCAGATAGTCTATAGAAGAGGGATCAGTATCAAAAATCTATTTGAAAGAGGTGAGTCTGTATTGCCACTCAAACAAGGTATGGGCACTAAGAAATATGTCTCTTGTTTACAGTGCAGTTGTATATAAACTCAGATAAAGTAAAAATTAACCACACTCTTATTAGGCCAAGTGGTCAATTTACTTGCAACTCGGGGTGATTTATGTAGCATTGTGCATATTCTGCACTGTTTTTTATACAGGGAAAAGTATAAGAAGGCTCAAAGAAAGAATATATGAGCATTGTAAGGACATCAGAAGTTTACATACCAACAGTGCCCTGTATAAACGTGGAAAAATTTCCTTCACATAATCTTAAATTTGTAGTACTGGAAGGGGTCACAAAAGATCCACGTGATGGTCCATGGGCTGACTTCCTTGAATTTCGAGAATTATGATGACAGGTCAAACTCAATACCCATGTGAGCCCTGGTCTTAACGACAATCGTGGTATAGGCAGTCTTTTAAAACTGCGTTCCTATGTTATATGAAACTTTATTTAGTAATGTGGCTTATGGTCATTTAGGGATATATTTGTTTTAAATATGCATTTTTGTTTATTTAGCATTCATTTTCATTTAATTATAGTTTTTTGTTTAAGGAAGTTTATACTACTAATTGTTTTAAAGTTTTTACCGGTCGACAAAGTCATGTGCTTTTGTGTGTTTTTCAATTGTAATGTTCATTCTGAAGAAGTCTGTTGCAGTGGTGGCTGGTGACTTCAAATTAAAGGGGGGCTGCAGGAGATGGCTGAATGGTTGGGGCCAATGGGAAGGGGTATGACCAACTAGAAAGGGGTGGAGCTATGCTCAAAACCACAACAACTGGAACTTTAATTAAATACGCTGCCCTGGGTGCCAAACCAACATTACGAGAGTCCAATCAAGACAAAATGAAGTGTAGAAGAAAAAATATTTCGGTGCATTGACTACATAACAACTTACTTAATATCTAGATGGAAACACAAAGGTTGTGAGACATGAAAAAATAACTAGATGGAAACACGAAGGTTGTGAGACATGAAAAAAATAAATTACTTTTTAAATACATTACTGGAATTGCCAGTCAAAATCAAGTATAAAAAAGCAGCAGCACTGAAGTCAAGCCACTTCACCTTGCACTGCAGTTCTAATTATAATTTATTTTCAGCTTTATAAAATTACCAAGTAACGTGCTGAAAGTAGCAATCTCTGTGATACCCCCACTTGTAAAAATGTTTCTAATCCAAGAAAGACCTGTTAACCTGACAACAACTATCTACTTGTTTTATGGGGAAGACATGATCAAAGTAAAAAATGAACAGCAAACAAAAAGCAAGCTCAAGACACATTGCTTAAAGGATTACTGTACAAGTTATGGACCACACATGATAGATTGGCATTTTGTTTAGTTTACGGGTAAAGCCTGCAAAGATGACTGCAAGTCTCCAACAAATGTAATGAGCTTCTGAAAATACTGTAATCCTGTCCTGTCCTTTATTACAAATACTGTCATATGTATTTCAATACCTAAGGCTTATACGTTTAGTTATGTAAATATTCTCTGCGTAGCAACAACAAAAAGGCTTTAAATGTTGGTTATTATTTAACATTTATTTAACATTATGCTTACTTGCATCTTACAATCTCCGACAAGCTTACCTGATGGTCATTAAAGTATTGATACTTAAACACAGAGCAACAGGGCACTGCGACAGCATGCAATTACTGAATTATAAGAAGCTTAAATCAACAGTATAAAAATATGACAGAAAACCAGAACATTCTGCAAAGTCAAGGACAGATGAAAAGCCATGGTCGTACTTGTGGTCTACCTTGGATGGGGGAATAATCTGCACACTTACACTGCATAACTGCTGCTTGCCTTGCTTGGACACATCCAGAGCCACTACAATGGGGAGTGGGGTGTAACAAGTATGTCATCATTTGAAATGTCTCTGGCTGACGGTGATGGCTCTGACACTCATACCTCTCAACCTCAGAGCAAAAAATCTGGACAAAGCCATGGCCCAAAAATAAGGACAATTTTTAAATATTGCTCTTATAAACTTAGAAAGTAGTAGGTCTTGCATTAGTATGAAATTTCTGAAGGGTATGAAATCTGAAACTCAAATGTCAGCCATTATTTTCTAACTTCAAATTTGTTAGAAAACCACAATTTTATGAAAAACAGACCAAAATGTGATGCAAAAATATAAAATTGCCACACAATACAGCTGGGAACCTGTCAAAGAAGGGACACCTTTTTAATATTAGTACTATTAACTAGAGCAGCTGATAAAATAAGAGCATCTACATGCATTTCTGAAATAAAAGCAAACTAACTGATCATCACAGTTATTTATAATTGTAAACCCTACACGTTTTCTTCCAAAATTGCCATTTATTTATTATTGGGGGAGAGCAACATTTTGAGCCAATTTGGGGACATTTGAGAGGTTTGGATATTCCTAATTCTATAAAGCGATTTTATTTACACATAACTCTCAACTTCTTAATGCAGGAAATCTGAACAAGGCCAAATATATTGGGGGATCATACAAACAGTACTAAAATTGCTCTTGTATAAACTTAAGACAGTTGATAGAATAACAGGTCTTGCTTAGCATGCATTTTTCTGAAGGTTATGACGTCTGAAACTCAAGTCTGTCATTAGTTAGTGACTTCATTCCTAAATGATTTGCCAGAAAACCACAAATTCTAGGAGGAACAAACCAAAATTAAGAAGCAAAAATCTATTAATTCTGCAAAAATGTAGACAGTTGAGAGGTATAGTTCAGCCGGGGCTGTCTGAGTTTGCTGCCCTTCCCCCTTCACAAACTCCTGGTTGAATGGAGCCTCCCCAGTGTCTCATTCCTTGGTTATTTTGCCCCATTTACCATAAACACTGTAATGTGCATACTGCTTTACATCGATAATTTGTATTTCATTTTAAAAGTTTTATTTTGCATTTTACAGCACAAACCCTAATAGATATCTGCTAAACAAAGCAATGCAGTCTCACAATGAAAATAGACTTAGAATTAAAAATTCTCTGCCCTTGAAACTCACATTCATTGAAACAGCATTGAATCCCACATTCAAAGAAAATACATTTTGCCAGTGGCAGATAAAGATTAACTTTTTCAAATCCTAGGCCCCTTTAACACGAAACATACACATGCTCTTTGATACACCTTCCTGATTGTATTAAATTATATTTCTTGTACAATACACTAGTTGTTAGATGGCATTTTATATTTATTGTTTTGAACATTTTTCCAGTAAACCATGAAACTGCATGCACCAATAATGACAAAACTGCCCAATTCAGAACATTTCCATTTATAAAAGTCTACTCAAATGTCTACAGTCCACCAGTATCAGTAAATATGCACAATCTCTGAAGAAGCAAAAGTCATCTAAATAATTCCACATTAAAATAAATCTGTAACTAATGAAGAGGTTGCTGCTGGCAAACAACTTTAGATGTCATTGTAAGTGCCTGTTGCCCTTGAGGAATAAATTGTCTATGTTGCATTGACAAAATGATAAGCTAGTAATATCGTAATAGGGAATGGATGGCAAACTGTTAACAGGTTCATAGTTACTAGGTATCTTCATAGAAAGGACTGCAGCATCCACCCCCTTTACAACACAGTACAGTATCAGCAGTGCATCTACCTACGGTGGGAGTAGAACCCACAGCCTTTTGCATCAAAAGCAAGTACACTACCTGTTGTGCTATTAACAATGCAAGCAAACTCCGCATAAGCAGCACTCAACTTTTGTTCCCCTGCAGCTCTCGGCTCCTTGTAAAATCTACTCGACATTCAGCTGTATCTCTGAACTTTGCAGCACAAGAAATCTGGAAAAAGCCAAAATTTATTGGGGGGGGATAAAAGCCCAAAAAACAAGGACACATTTTAAACATTGCTTGTATAATGTTGGAAAGTTGCTAAGAATAAAATGCTGTGTTAACACCATACATTTCACTGCCAAGTCTTGAACACAGGGGACCCTGTGCAAAACAGACAATATACCACTATGCCAAATTGGCTGTTTTGTGAAAGAGAGGAAGACTGAAACTTAAATGGCTACCATTTAGTGAATTCAGTTTGCACCATAGCTGTCAATCCCTTGGCGCAAAACACCTGAATAAAGCCAATAATGGGGGAATACAGCCCCCTAACATATTCAGTGAATTCAGTTCTCACCATAACTGTCAACCTTAGCATAAAAAACCTGGATGAAGCCAATAATGGGGGGAATACAGCCCCCAAAATAGGGACACATTTCAAAATATTCATGCTATAATCTTAGAAAATTGCTGGAATAAAAGGTTTTATGTTACCATGTACTTTCTGAAGAATATGAAGCCTGAA